>NC_084592.1:50097775-50107775 GCF_033807715.1 Cololabis saira
TGCTTTTTTTCCTACCCTTAAAGAAAAGAAGGATCATTAGCTCAGGACTGTTCAAGCATGCACAGAGGAAAAATGCCATCAAAGTTGTCACAGAAAATGTCCTTGTTCTCTAATTTATAAACAAAAAACACAGATTCTTCCTTTCATGTGGCTTCTTGGAGATAATTATGACAAGATGAAAGCAGTTTAATTCCTCCCTCTGTTCTCGGCGCTTCAGATGGTTCCCCCATTGTCAAAAATGGAGATGAGGTTTCATGTGGCTGTCACTGCAGCGTCCCCGTCTCTCTCTCCTCCCGACTCTCTGTTTCCTCCTTCCTCTCCGTCTCCGTCTCTCTGTCTCCGTCTCTCTGTCCCCGTCTCTCTCTCCTCCCCGACTCCCGGCTCTGTTTCCTCCTTCCTCTCTGTCTCCGTCTCTCTGCTCTCTCTGACTGTCTCGCCGTTTCACTCTTCTTTGTCAGTTTTTTATTGAACTCTGATATCGGAAATCTGTTGACTTTTCAGAACTGTCAATCACTCAGTCAGTGTGTGTGTGTGTGTGTGTGTGTGTGTGTGTGTGCGTGCGTGCGTGCGTGCGTGCGTGCGTGCGTGCGTGCGTGCGTGCGTGCGTGCGTGCGTGCGTGCGTGCGTGTGTGTGTGTGTGTGTGTGTGTTGTCCCCTAATGGAGGAGAGGGACAAGCTTTCATCAGTTCTCTCCTCTCTGGGCTTTAAAGCTCCCGCACAATCAAAGAGACAAATAAGTTCCCCTTTTGCACACATATGTTCCCTGCACACACACACACACACACACACACACACACACACACACACACACACACACACACACACACACACACACACACACACACACACACACAAACACACACACACACACACACACACACTCAATTCAATTCAATCCAATTCAATTTTATTTATATAGCGTCTAATACAACAGAGTTGTCTCTAGACGCTTTACAGAGACCCATACCCAGAACATGACCCCCGAGCAGTTATTACATAAACAATGGCAGGTAAAAACTCCCCTAGTGGGAGAAAAACCTTAAGCCAAACAGTGGCAAGGAAAAACTCCCCTTTAGGAGGGAAGAAACCTTGAGCAGGACCAGGCTCATCAGGGGGGACCCTCCTGCCGAGGGCCAGACTGGTGGGTCAGGGACGGCAACAGCACAGCAGGCAGGTGGAAGCAGCAACGGGATGACCGGGGGTGGGGACCGCAGGCCAGCATGCAGCTCCCGAAGCTCCGGCCAAATCAGCAAGTTCCGGTGTCCGGCAAAGGATGCTGCAATATGGACAAAAGAGAGAAAAGGGAGCAGAAGGGGGGGCCAGCACAAGAAACCACAGGAGCGACTCTGACACACTAGAGTTTACACTACCTAGAGATTTACCAACACCAGCTAGAGGTTTACTAAACACTAACTATAGGCTTTACTAAACAGAAAGGTTTTAAGTTTAGTTTTAAAGGTGGAGGTGGTGTCAGCCTCCTTAACCCAGATTGGAAGTTGGTTCCATAGTAATGGTGCCTGATAGCAGAACGCCCGCCCTCCAAATCTACATTTAGATACTCTAGGAACTACGAGTAAACCTGCACTCTGAGAGCGGAGAGCTCTGCCAGGAACATAAGGCTCTATCAGGTCTTGCAAATAATGTGGAGCTAAGCCGTTTTGGGCTTTATACGCAAGTAATACAATTTTAAATTGGATTCTGAATTTTACGGGTAACCAATGGAGCGACGCTAACACTGGAGAGACGTGGTCTCTCCTGCTAATTCCTGTCAGCACTCGTGCTGCTGCATTCTGGATCAGCTGGAGCCTATTCAGTTGCACTGGAAACCATCGCAACACCATCTAATCCCTTCCTAAGATGCTCTGGACCAAGAATGATAACCTCTGTTTTATCTGAATTTAGAAGCAAGACATTTCTGGACATCCAGTCACACACACACACACACACACACACACACACACACACACACACACACACACACACACACACACACACACACACACACACACACACACACACACACACACACACTCACACACACACTCACACACACACACTCCCCCCCCCCTCACACACTCGGAGGCAAAGGGCTGCTGTACTGCTAGCATGTCGTGCCACACTGCGCTGGAGTGTGTGTGTGTGTGTGTGTGTGTGTGTGTGTGTGTGTGTGTATATGTACATGTGTGTGTGTGTTTGTGTGTGTGTGTGTGTGTGTGTATATGTACATGTGTGTGTGTGTGTGTGTGTGTGTGTGTGTGTGTGTGTGTGTGTGTGTGTGTGTGTGTGTGTGTGTGTGTGTGTGTGTGTGTGTGTGTGTGTATATGTACATGTGTGTGTGTGTGTGTGTGTGTATATGTACATGTACATGTGTGTGTGTGTGTGTGTGCCTCCTGGGAGGTAATTACCAGAATAAATACAGTAGAGGCCACGGCTGCTAATTTATGCCTGATTGTTGACAGTATTGTTTAACATGCAGAGCGTTCCCTCTGCTGCTCCGACCTCCTCGTGTGAGTCGAGAGTGAGACAGACGGCTTTTTACTCTTTTCTCTGATTATACTTTTACCCCCCGCATTGTCTTTGACCCAAACAAGTCCAGTTTTTTTGGGATTATTGAAAAACTTTTGTCATTTACAGAAAAAGCCTTCCCTATTTCCTTCTGGACCTGTTTGTGTAGATCGGGGGTCGGTAACCCGCGGCTCTTCAGCGCCGCCCTGGTGGCTCCTGGAGCTTTTTAGAAAATGTTTGAAAATGGAAATAGATGGGGGAGGGAAATATATTTTCGGTTTTCATATGGTTCTGTAGGAAGACAAACATGACACAAACATTCTGAACGTTTTTCAATGTAAAAATGTGTAGAATAAAAATTACATTTCAACATTTCTGTTTATTTCTGATGATGGATGGATGATGGATGGATGATGGATGATGGATGATGGATGGATGGATGGATGGATGGATGATGGATGATGGATGATGGATGGATGGATGATGGATGATGGATGATGGATGATGGATGGATGGATGGATGGATGATGGATGATGGATGATGGATGGATGGATGATGGATGATGGATGATGGATGGATGGATGGATGGATGATGGATGGATGGATGGATGGATGGATGGATGGATGGATGATGGATGATGGATGGATGGATGATGGATGATGGATGGATGGATGATGGATGATGGATGATGGATGGATGGATGGATGGATGGATGGATGATGGATGGATGGATGGATGGATGGATGGATGGATGATGGATGATGGATGGATGGATGATGGATGAATGGATGATGGATGGATGGATGGATGGATGGATGGATGATGGATGGATGGATGGATGATGGATGATGGATGGATGGATGATGGATGAGTGGATGGATGGATGGATGATGGATGGATGGATGGATGGATGGATGATGGATGATGGATGGATGGATGATGGATGAATGGATGATGGATGGATGGATGGATGGATGGATGATGGATGATGGATGATGGATGATGGATGGATGGATGGATGGATGATGGATGGATGGATGATGGATGATGGATGATGGATGGATGGATGGATGGATGGATGGATGGATGATGGATGGATGGATGGATGGATGGATGGATGGATGGATGATGGATGGATGGATGATGGATGAATGGATGATGGATGGATGGATGGATGGATGGATGATGGATGGATGGATGGATGATGGATGGATGATGGATGATGGATGGATGGATGGATGATGGATGATGGATGGATGGATGATGGATGGATGGATGGATGGATGGATGATGGATGGATGGATGGATGGATGGATGGATGGATGGATGGATGGATGGATGGATGGATGATGGATGGATGGATGGATGGATGATGGATGATGGATGGATGGATGGATGATGGATGATGGATGGATGATGGATGATGGATGGATGGATGGATGATGGATGATGGATGATGGATGGATGGATGGATGGATGGATGGATGGATGGATGGATGGATGGATGGATGATGGATGGATGGATGGATGATGGATGGATTGATGGATGATGGATGGATGATTGATGGATGGATGGATGGATGATGGATGGATGGATGGATGGATGGATGGATGGATGGATGATGGATGGATGGATGGATGATGGATGGATGGATGATGGATGGATCATGGATGGATGGATGGATGGATGATGGATGGATGGATGGATGGATGATGGATGGATGGATGATGGATGGATCATGGATGGATGGATGGATGGATGATGGATGGATGGATGATGGATGGATCATGGATGGATGGATGGATGGATGGATGGATGGATGGATGGATGGATGGATGGATGAATGATGGATGGATGGATGATGGATGGATGGATGGATGGATGATGGATGGATGGATGGATGGATCATGGATGGATGGATGGATGGATGGATGGATGGATGATGGATGGATGATGGATGGATGGATGGATGATGGATGGATGGATGGATGGATGAGTGGATGGATGGATGGTCGCTCCATTGGCTACCCGTAAAATTCAGAATCCAATTTAACATTTTATTACTTGCGTATAAAGCCCAAAACGGCTTAGCTCTGCATTATTTACAAGACCTGATAGTGCCTTATGTTCCTGGCAGAGCTCTCCGTTCTCAGAGTGCAGGTTTACTCGTAGTTCCTAGAGTATCTAAATGTAGATTTGGAGGGCGGGCGTTCTGCTATCAGGCACCATTACTATGGAACCAACTTCCAATCTGGGTTAAGGATGGATGGATGGATGATGGATGGATGATGGATGATGGATGATGGATGGATGGATGATGGATGGATGGATAGATGATGGATGGATGGATGGATGATGGATGGATGGATGGATGGATGGATGATGGATGGATGGATGGATGATGGATGTATGGATGATGGATGGATGATGGATGGATGGATGATGGATGGATGGATGATGGATGGATGGATAGATGATGGATGGATGGATGATGGATGGATGGATGGATGGATGGATGGATGGATGGATGGATGATGGATGGATGGATGATGGATGGATGGATGGATGGATGATGGATGGATGGATGGATGGATGGATGGATGATGGATGGATGGATGGATGAATAGATGGATGGATGGATGGATGGATGATGGATGGATGATGGATGATGGATGGATGATGGATGATGGATGATGGATGGATGGATGATGGATGGATGAATGGATGGATGATGGATGGATGATGGATAGATGGATGATGGATGGATGGATGGATGGATGGATGGATGGATGATGGATGGATGATGGATGGATGATGGATGGATGATGGATAGATGGATGAGTGGATGGATGGATGATGGATGGATGATGGATGGATGGATGGATGATGGATGATGGATGGATGGATGGATGATGGATGATGGATGGATGGATGAGTGGATGGATGATGGATAGATGGATGATGGATGATGGATGGATGATGGATGATGGATGGATGGATGGATGGATGGATGGATGGATGGATGGATGGATGATGGATGGATGGATGATGGATGGATGGATGGATGATGGATGGATGGATGGATGGATGATGGATGGATGATGGATGGATGATGGATGGATGGATGATGGATGGATCATGGATGAAGGATGGATGATGGATGAGTGGATGGATGATGGATGGATGGATGGATGGATGGATGAGTGGATGGATGATGGATGATGGATGATGGATGGATGGATGATGGATGATGGATGGATGATGGATGGATGGATGGATGATGGATGGATGATGGATGGATGGATGGATGATGGATGATGGATGATGGATGGATGATGGATGATGGATGGATGATGGATGGATGGATGGATGATGGATGGATGATGGATGGATGGATGGATGATGGATGAGTGGATGGATGATGGATGATGGATGATGGATGATGGATGAGTGGATGATGGATGATGGATGAGTGGATGATGGATGATGGATGGATGATGGATGAGTGGATGGATGATGGATGGATGGATGATGGATGATGGATGAGTGGATGATGGATGATGGATGGATGATGGATGGATGGATGGATGGATAGATGGATGATGGATGGATGATGAATGAATGATGGATGGATGATGGATGAATGATGGATGGATGATGGATGGATGATGGATGGATGATGGATGGATGATGGATGGATGGATGATGGATGGATGGATGATGGATGGATGATGGATGGATGGATGATGGATAGATGATGGATGGATGGATGATGGATAGATGGATGATGGATGGATGAGTGGATGGATGATGGATGGATGATGGATGGATGGATGATGGATGGATGGATGATGGATGGATGATGGATGGATGGATGATGGATAGATGATGGATGGATGGATGATGGATAGATGGATGATGGATGGATGGATGGATGATGGATGGATGATTGATGGATGAATAGATGGATGAATAGATGGATGGATGGATGGATGGATGATGGATGGATGATGGATGGATGATGGATGGATGGATGGATGATGGATGATGGATGGATGGATGATGGATGAGTGGATGATGGATGATGGATGGATGATGGATGGATGGATGATGGATAGATGATGGATGGATGGATGATGGATAGATGGATGATGGATGGATGGATGGATGATGGATGGATGATTGATGGATGAATAGATGGATGAATAGATGGATGGATGATGGATGGATGATGGATGGATGGATGGATGATGGATGATGGATAGATGGATGAGTGGATGGATGGATGGATGGATGATGGAGGAGAAAGTGTTCTCGTGAGACTGGAGGTTTGTTTCATGTGAAACATCAAAGAGCAGATTCCTAAATTAGAAGTTCTTTTGTCACACATGAAGATGGAATTAACCACAAGCAGGTTATAAATCCACTCTAATTATTTCATACGACTAATTAGCTCTTTTACCGAGACTTACTCCACTGGGGTTAAATCCTGCATCTGCTGCAGATTTTATATTTACTTTGATTTACAGGTTTACGGGAGGAACGAGCAACAATTTAGCATGTGGCTTAAAATAAACCTCAGAATCAAACAGAATCAGGCTCAAAAAGCTCTGATTTACTGAATGGTAAAGATTTTTTTATGCTATCACGCTTTGACGTCGGAGCTGAGCTAATGTGTGTGTTTGACCTTTGATTGACCTTGAGCGTCTCCATCATCACAAACCTGTAAAACCTGGACCCTTAAACGAGCCCCTCCCACCTCTGGCGACTCATACAGAAGAGTATCAGGGAGAAAACATATTTGAGAGGGGAAGATTTCATTTTATTGCGCACTTCGAGAAAAAAGCCGAAATGTCGAGATTAATGTTGAAGTACAATTTCGAGAATAAAGTCGAAATTTTGCCTTTTTTCTCAACATTTCAACTTTATTCACAAAATTTTGACTTTTTTCTCAACATTTCGACTTTTTTCACGTCTCTCCAGTGTTAGCGTCGCTCCATTGGCTACCCGTAAAATTCAGAAACCAATTCAAAATTTTATTACTTGCATATAAAGCCCAAAACGGCTTAGCTCCACAGTATTTGCAAGACCTGATAGTGCCTTATGTTCCTGGCAGAGCTCTCCGTTCTCAGAGTGCAGGTTTACTCGTAGTTCCTAGAGTATCTAAATGTAGATTTGGAGGGCGGGCGTTCTGCTATCAGGCACCATTACTATGGAACCAACTTCCAATCTGGGTTAAGGAGGCTGACACCACCTCCACCTTTAAAACTAAACTTAAAACCTTTCTGTTTAGTAAAGCCTATAGTTAGTGTTTAGTAAACCTCTAGCTGGTGTTGGTAAATCTCTAGGTAGTGTAAACTCTAGTGTGTTAGAGTCAGTAGTCATAGTTGCAGCTATAGAACAAGACTATAATAGTTAGTCTCAAATATAGCTTGGTGGTAGATATGCTGCTATAGGCCTATGCTGCAGGGGGACCGACATGATCCACTGGGCGGTGCCTCTCACCCTTCTTCTCCTCTCCTCTTCCCTTCCTCTCTTCTCCATTACCATTTTTATTTATTATAAATATCTCATAGCTATCATTTTTGTCCATCGTTCCTGTAGTTTCTTGTGCCGGCCCCCCTTTTTTCTCTTTTGTGCATGTTTGCAGGCCGGAGCTTCGGGAGCTGCGTTCTGGCCTGTGGTCCCCCCCCTCCCTCACACCCCCAGTATACGTATAATATAACATACTATCCAGTCCTGCCCCTGAATCTTACAATACATTCTTACATATAACAAGAGTTTCAATAAACCTACCTATAAAACTCCCATCCCTACTTTAATAACTGTTCAATACAGTGATATAATAATATAAATATAGTAAAAATCACACAAATCAAACAAAACAAAACAAAACAAACGCCCAGCATTTAGTTGTTACTATGTATGTATGTACTAATAGAAGTAATTATAATTATAGTATTACATTATCATTACTTTACTATAATACTACAATATAATAGAGAACAATAGACAGCAATGATATAACAATATACTTGAATAACTATATAAGAGTAGATATGATATATATACACTGGTTCATATATTTACCTCCAATTATATACATAAAAATTACTATAAATCTATATATCGACATATATACATATAACTATAAATCAATATATATTAATAGAGATATAGATACACAAATACTGTACGTATAATACAACTAAATATATCCATATACATAGCTACATATAACATATCTATATGCAGATGATCTCTAAAGTTCTGTCCTCTTCACAGAGTCAGACTTAAGGAACATAATCCACCACTATTCCCCCCTCGAGTGTTACATGAATGAATATTTGAACAATAAGTGTGGAGGGGCTTTAAACGCCTCAGAGACGCCTCATAAAGTTTATGAGCGTGCAAGTATAAAGAGTTCCCAGCGCTGTAGCGGCGAGTTGCTGCGAGGACTCAGTTTTGCTCAAATTATCTGCAAAAAGTCACTTGAATGGAAGTTGAGACGGCGCTGCCCAAATGAGCTGTGAATGAAGTTAACTCTCAGTCCAGAACTTTTAACGATAGCCCAGGCCCTGTCAAAGATATTGGGTATTAATTCATTAATAATACATGCTAATGATCATTGAAGTGGCGTGCTGTTGGACTTTAGAGGGTAATGAAGCCTGTGGAAGCACCTTTGAGGTGCCGGGGGGGCCGCGGGGCCGCGGGGGGGCCGCCGGGCCCCGGCTGCCAGAGACACTGCCAGCCTTTGTATTAGAGCTGATTGAGCCGGTTGTGCAGCCCGTTAGCTTCGTTACGGCCGAGCGGCCGACTCCGCTGACGAGCACCAATGATGAATTTGTTTAATTGAACGTAAATAATGAATTCCCCAGGAAGAGATTTGGGCCAGTTGTAATTGCCGGAGATCAGAGTCCACAATGCACCAAACTTCAAAACCCGGGCCGAGGCCGGGCGGTCGCAGGAGCGGCGTAACGACGACTTCCAAGAAAAAAGAAAGAAAGGGGCTACATGGGGAAGGGGGCGGGGGACGGAGGAGGAGCAACGCAGACACAGACGGAGAAAAGAAGCTAATGAGGAACAAAGACGTAACGAGTTTCGTGAGGAAAATAAAGTGTTTCCAAAGTCGTCTTTAAACTTGTGAGATAAAACGCGGAGCGGCAGTTGTTTTTGACAGCCGGGGATGAGATGGGCCACATCTCTGAGAGATGGGGGTAATTCCCTATTCCTTTATATTAGCCGCCTCTCCCTCTCCCTCTCTGTCTGCTGGGAGCCGCTCATCCCTCTCTCCACTTCCCCTACATTGATTCTTGAATTAGACGGTTTTTATTGAATAATTAATAGGCCCTTTTCCCATGATTGATGATTTGCATGGCTTGAATATTAGCTTTTCAATCAAACGCAGCTTGTTCTAATGTAGCCATATTGAAAACATGTCAAACACTGTTTACCCACTTTGTGTGTGAGTGTTGTCTTAAGTTCTGGCTGC